>NW_024871347.1:0-25000 GCF_019054845.1 Dipodomys spectabilis | reverse complement strand
GCCCCACCCCTCCCCATCCCCAGATAAAAACCAGTGCAAAACAGGCCTGGAGTTGTGGGCCAGCGGTAGAGCACCGGCCTAGGGAGTACAAAGGCCCCGTGTTTAAAATGAGTCCCACGAACAATAACAGTAACAACCATTCCGGCGTGGGGATCATCAAGTCCTGAGGATGTCAGCACCGAGCGTTTTTGTTGGAACAGGCTGTGTGCGCAAAGTTACAATCTCTGTGTATCTTTCCAGTATCTCTCATCTCTCTCCCTCATCATTTTGGAAACTGAACCAGGAAACGTATCTTGTTTCATCCAAAATTGTAAGAGCCAGATGTTTTCAGGGGAATTAGACAGTACCAGTGGCCCCCCTTCCTCTCCACAGACACCCCAGAACCAGGGCCTGGAGCGGCGTGGACCCCTGCCTTCCCAGTGCCCAAAGATTCTATGTCATCAGGTCTGCAGACTCTAGCATTAGGCTTTCTGGATTAGCATTCTCCCGTGGGTGGATTTCCCCGGGCCTTTGTATGAAGTCAAGACTGTCACCTCTAATTATGCATGAACCTTCTCCTAATAATGTTCATTGAGGCTTTCCACAAACAGAAACAAAGATTCATTACTCAGCATATTATTCTTTAAGTCTCTCTCTCTCTCTCTCTCTTTCTCTCTCTCTCTTAATGGATCTGCAAGGTGTTCTGTACTTTCTTAAAAAATTTAAGTGGCATTCTCCTCTCCTAGCTCACGCTCACCCCCGATTCCATTTGAACACTTTCTAACTGACCCCAAGGCATTTTTAAAATGGAACTTTCTTAAGAAGGCGGTCGCAGGTCGGAATGAAAGTCTAATGCATACACTTACCCGGAGGAGGCAGGGAGGCATCATTATTGAACGCCGCCCTTTCTTCCAGGTAATCTGCAATTTGTACATACCCTTTGTCCCTTCTCAGGTGTCATGAGCAATGCTAGCCGCTAGTGCATCCCCTAAATGGATAGGCTGGAAGAAAAAGATCTGTTTAATAAAATCCACAGAGACAGGGAGATGGCGCGAGAGAGCTCACAAAAGATGAAGAGGGGAGTTTGCAGCCAGTCTTATCAGCCTCTTTCTCTCCAAGAAGGAGCAACCAAGCTCTGAGCACCTTGGCCTAAATCCTCCTTCGACCCACACTCTCTCTCCTCCCTCTCAGCCACGGGCAGACACAACGCTCTAGTTCTAATCCACTTCTGATGAAAAGCGTCTCCATCCCATAGGACTTTATTACGAAACACATTGGAGGGACAGCTTTGTCTCTCCAACGTGTGGTCTCGAGATCTCAAGGCAAAGGTGGGATCATCTGAAGGTCTAGACACGGGTGCCACACAGAGTCAAGGCCTGGGACCCGCTGGCTGAGCACCAGAGCCGGTCACGGGACCTCAACTCTATGTCCATAAGGCCGTTCACCTCAGCTCCGTTGTGACCAAGGTGTCAGGTTGATCCCAGCTGTTATGATGGATTCAGGCTTTGAATTATTACTGTCTCTGCGCTAATGGCCAGTCACTCAGGATACAGCATCTGGAAAGGCCACCTCTCTGATCTGTCACTGCTCAGGGTTTCTGATCTGCTGTCCGCTAGCTGGGAGCAGCTACATAGGATCCCAGCTGAGCAAGAGATGGGCAAGTCCAGGCACCCAGCACCGGCTTCTACCCACGACCACATACCCAGCTCCGCTTAGCCAATCCCGCCTTGCCTGCCGCAGACCCCCCCCCCCCGTTCTCTTTGATCTGATTTGCCTTGCAAGTCGTTTGTGATCGCATAGGGTGGGGGTGTCTTCCTTTAAAGAAAGTTAGGGGAAGTCGGGCGCCGGTGGCTTATGCCTGTCATCCCAGCTACTCGGGAGGCTGAGATCCGAGGACTGCAGTTCAAAGCCAGCCCAGGCAGGAACATCGTGAGACTCTTATCTCTAATGAACCACCAGAAAAACCAGAACTGGTGCTGTGGCTCAAGTGGTAGAGCACTCACCTTGAACTGAAGAGCTGAGGGACAGCGCCCAGGCCCAGAGTTCAAGCCCCATGACCAACAAAAATAAAAAGGCCGGGGGAGATATCCCTCAAGGAACAAAATGAGCATGTGTATTTACAAGCATTAGAGCTATATCCTTTCTGGGCTCCCTGAATCAGAGATTTCTGGGGTCTCTTTCAGGGGTGTGCATAGTAATTTTGATTTTGGCCTGCTCACTGGTCTCTAACTTGAAGATTTCCACTGAGCTCCCATCCCCCAACCCTCTCGCTTCCAAGTCTTCTGACCTTCACGTCTCTCCTGGCTCTGAGCACTTGCTTGCCTGCCTGCAGAAACCTTCTTCTTGTCTGCAGGGCTGTTAGCAGCCAGAGACCTGGTTTCCAGCCTCGTCTGTGCTCCTCCAGGGTTTAACACTGCTCCCACAAATGTTGGTCATGATGCATGTGTCCATAACTCCAAGTGTTAGTAACTACCTTTATTCCTCCAGTGAAAGAGATCCGTTGATCAACTGAGTCAGGAACCTATCAACTATACAAGCTATACAGGTCTGAGGCTGAATTACACCTAAGACCTTCATCCTTCATACAAAGCTGTATTCTAACGGCCCATGACCAGAGATGACTCCTCTAGAGAAGGTGTACTTTCTGGCAACTTCTAGAAATATATAATTTAAGCAATAAACACTAGGTGGAAGAAATGCCCTCTTTGGTAAGATTGGTGGGTCTTCAGGTCCCATATTTCAAACGCAAAATTGCAGTTGGTCGGGGACAAGCAACTTTGCCCTAGTGAAACATTCATTAAAGAAGACAAGGAAGCAAAGTTATCTTTGCTCCCAAAGATAACTTGAACTCAAGTGAAACTATCTGCACATCTAAAAGAGAGAGAGAGACAAATTCTTAATTAAATTAAGCTGTGATTTGGAGTCCAGATGCTCAGTGAATCACTAATAAATGGAAACGCAGGGGCTGGAGGGAGTTACTGGAACAGGGCAAATATTTCTTCCCGGAGGTGGCTTTGTCACGGGCAAAACTCCCTTCCATCATCTGTCCTAGGCCGCTGTTGATTTATCATCAGAGCTGGATTTTTTTTCTCACTTGTTCATGAAAAGCCCCCAGACAGGGGGTGGCAGGGACCGGCAGCCCATTGTCTAAGAAAAGGCTTTCTGATCCAACCATAGGAAGCGAGCGTTCCTTCCCTCCACGCTCTAGGCTCCAATCCAAGAAAGTGCCGTGTGCCGCTTCTTGATCTCGGTACGGCACACGGTGGCTGGTCACCGTGAAAGCCAGTTCCATTGATTTCATGGTTGTTGTTGTTTTTTAATTATAGTTGCTAACAGCAACCCCATAAAATTCCATTAGACGCCGCTCACACACACAGTTGCCTTCACGTAGTCTCTCTGTCTTCGTGTCCTCTTCCCCATAAGATAGCTAGAAACTCAACTCAGTCAAATGTGCAAGACAACCATGAATCTTTTATTCTTCATTAAAAAAAATAATAATATCTGCTTCCTTCTGTTTCCTAATATCCCAGTAGTCCTCTGTTCTACAGGCCTCGTTAAGATACCTATGAATCCAGTGTGGGATCCCTCTGAGTTCATTGCTCATTTCACACCAAAAGGTTCTTCTAATGTGCAGACACATCTTGGGGAATTCCTAAACCCTGCCGTGTTCTTCCAGCTTAGATTCTATTGATTTCTTTTGGGGGAAAAAATGATGAAGTACCATGTTAATACGAATGGCTCTCACTACAGTTCCAGCGGCTAACATCTATGGGCTGTCTTCTATATTCTAGGTGTTGTTTTAACAGTGTAAACATACTCACATTTATGCCCCTTCTGTAAGAAAGAATCATCACCATTTCCTAGATGAAAGCGCCAACGTGCGGATCGATAACCACTTCGAGAAACACCACATTCAAAGAAAGATTGAATAACCACCTAAGACCGAGTTAATGCTGGTATGAATGGTAGGAGGTATGGGAAAACCGTTCCTTAATATGGGATTCTCCTTGAAGAAATCCTGGAAGACTGTCGGCTCCGGCTTCCTATCAAAATGAATATTTTAGCTAATGTAATATTTATTTATTTATGTACTGCAGCTTAGAACTAGGAATCCTAAAAATCTTCCACTTTGGAAAACAGGCTTTGCCTCATTCCTAGGAAGGTAAAGCTTTCTTCGCGTTCATTCTCTGTACACACACTCAGGTGCTAGAGCGGAGTGTGTCCCCATTCCCGAGACTGAATTATGCATGGGGTGTCGGTCATGAAATGGAGACTTGATCGGGCGCATGATCTAATCTCGCTGACTCCGTTTAATCTCTAACTTGAGAACGCTTTCTCTGGGAGGTTCTCGAAGAGATGACATGAGATGTAAATACTGATTCCCCCCGTGAAGCTGCTGTCTGGTCATCTGTCCAATAGAAGAGCAATAACCCCTACTTCGGGGTCAGTGTGAGTGTTACGTGAGATAATGCTTACAAACTGGTTAGCGTTGTGTTTGACACAGAAAGCACAGGAGTGATACACGAGTGGACAGGAGTCCCCGAGCGTTCCCTGAGCCTGAAGAGGGTCCCTGACCCCCTTTGGGAATTGACCTTTGATCTTCCTTGTAGCTCCTTGTGATCGCCTTTTACTGCTAACTGGATTTCCATCTTTAGTGGCTATTAACCTACTTCGCCATATATCTATTATGACTAAAAATATCACCTTTCACAACACCGCTGGGAGCTAAGATTTCATTAATGAGGAGCTCCAACGTTGGGGAAAGGGCAGAAATTCCCGTGAGGCCGTGAGAATGATCCCCCTCTCCTCCCCCCCTCGCTCTCTCTCTCCATGAAGTCGGATGGACGCTCAGTGGTCAGATTCAGATTCCTGTTTTCTGCTTCTGGAAAAAAGCAATGTGTGTTGGCGGAGGGCATTACTCTTCCTGTGTGAGGTGATCACTGTCAATATTAGGTGTGAGTGAAAATCTCTCCCAGCCCACAGAGCCCCGTTCCGCTCTTGACAAGAACGTGCCAAGCCAACTTCCAGCATGCTTTCCTCAAGGCCTCCTGTGAAGACAATGGCGCGCAGTCCCCAGCGGCCTCCCCCCCGGACTCCTCTTCCCTTTCCACCCGTGTTGAACTCGGAGTTCTCTTTGTCCTCTGGGAGTTGCCACGGAATGGGCCGGAGCCATCCGGGACCTGTCAGAGTCGTGATTCTCCGCTGAAATCCGTCACTGCTTTGCATGTCGTGATCAACCTCACACGAGTCTAAACTCAGGACTCCTTCCGGGGGCACGCAGTGACAGGATTGGGGGGGTGAGCATGGGAAATCTACCCCCTGTCCCTGTCTTGGGGGTCTGGGAGGAAGTTAGGCAATGACCCCCTGTGACCCCGGTAGCAAGGGGCCCTCTACGGCTGTGGATCCCATGTGTCTAGTGCAGGGCAGCACATGGACGCATCTCCCCACGCAGAGACCTCGCCACCCCGTTCTAGAAGCTTCCCTGTGTTCGTTCAGATCTAAGGATCGGGATGGTTTGAAAGAGACGGACTATAAAAGCCAAGGTCTTTTACTTGGAGACTTTCATCTCACCTGTGGGGGACCGAGCACGAGGCCACGGTCCTTCCCCGGGCATGGCCGCCCTCCCTTCCTCTTTCATGGACTCCCGCAGTCCTCCTGTCCCCGGGTTGAAAGCCACGGGACCTCCACGCGGCCCAGTGCGGGCGGCGCCAGCGGCTGCTGAGAGGAATGCACGTGGCTTCCACCTGCAAAGCGCTCGGGGGCCAGGCGGCCGCTTCTTTGTGTTCCTTCTGCCGTCATTCATAGGGGCTTCCTCTGGAATGTTCCATCCACGTCTCCGATCACAGTCTGAAAGCACCCCTCTCTCCTCACCCCTCTCCCCGCCCCCCAAATCATCATGTGTTACGGCAGGTTCTCCTTTGGAAAGATCGTAAGCCGGGATAATGGGCAGGCAGATGCCCGGATGAGTGCCAATGTGCATGCCATTCCCGGCCTCAGCAGATCGATTCCTGTTCATAATTAAGTAACTTCTCTGAGAAGGGCAGGTCGGAATAGTTATGAAAAGATAAATAATTGATAAGGAGCCACTTGTTTCTTTTTTAAAATAGCTTTTCCCTTCCTTCCTTTCTTCCTCTCCCTCCTTCCCTCCCTCCCTTCCTTCTTTTCCTTCCTTCCTTTTCTTCCCTCCTTCCTTCCTCTCCCTTCCTCTCTTCCTCTCCCTCCCTCTCCAGTGTACTCCTTCCCTCCTTCCTTCCTCTTCCTTTCGTTTGCCTTAAAGACATTGAAACACAAAGCACCGCTGTGGTTAGTTCTGTGTTTCCTCTTGGTCTCTTGCCCCTGGCCGCTGCTGGGTGACCCTCTGGTGTCACTTTGCTCCTCAGTGTCTTGCTGGAGAGAAGGTCGGCTGGGGGGCCTGGGGTCACAGGTCGGGGTGAGTTCACCCACGATCCTCCCTGTGTGCAGTTAGGGACCGCAGCTAAACTCGAAATCAAAACATTGCTGCTGCTGTGACTCCATCCACAAGAACACCCCGACGGTGGGTCTGCAGACTGGGGGGTACAAAAAGCTGGGATCTGCGAGTGCAGGGCGGAAAGGCCCCCTGGTCTCGATGTGTTTGGGGGGCCTGTGGGGTGAGCCCACACCCCAGTCTCCTGGAGAAGCTGTCTCCAGGAACAAAATCCAATGGGAACAGAGCAGAGCCGGGCACCCGATGCAGCCAGGACAGAAGCTGGGCCTCTCTCCCTTGGGGGTGGGGGGGTACCCGGGGAGGGCTTCCTAGCCTTTTCTGCTGGGGCCCTAGAACATTCTGTGGGGAGAAGCCTGGCTTTGAAGAGTGAGGTTTGAAGTTGGGCCAGACTAAGTTTTCATGTCTACAAGAGGCTGACGGGTGGAAGGCGACCAAAGCATCGTTAAGGAAACCACTGACCCGGCGCGAGGGGAATCCGGCGGGGAACAGCTGGGCGCAGTAATTGGGGAGAAAACAACTAATCAGAATAAGCCATTTCGCATTTATGTCCCAGCGAATCAAGAACTCTTGAGCCAGCCGAGGCCAACTGCTGGAACTTTCTTTGTGAGGGATGAGAGAGCGGGCCGAGAGCGGTGGGAGGTGCTTTGTGCATCTCTGCCTCTAGTCGCCGCTTTCTGGGTGTAGGGTTTATTTTTTCTGTAATGAGTAAACTCATAGACAGGAGAGACAATCTGCGCACCTCATGCTGTCTTTGTTAGGCGTTTTCCAGGGGTGTTGAGGGAGCGACGGGGGCTGGGGAGGGGGCGGCGTGGAGAAGAAGCAAATCCTTGAATGCTGCCTCCAGAGCTCCAGTGCTTAATTCCTTTGATTAACTGTGCAGCCAAGCGGTCACAAGTGGACGGTCCCGGGTACGAGGGACACCTGGAGGAACGTGGCACAGATCCAAAGAGTGAGGGCTCCGTGGGCCAGAACGGAGTCACGCAGAGGCGGCTGATGGTGGTGGTGGTGGTGGTGGTGGTGGTATCCATGGCAGCATGCTCTCCATACCCCGATGTCCTGATTTCACCCTCAGTGTCCCTCCTCCTCCTCTTCCTTCCTCTCTTTAAGCATCTACGACAGGCCGCACAGCATTCTCCCCAAATCTAGGCCAAGGACCAGCAGTCAGGATCATGTGAGAAGGCTGCCAACCTCGTAGTTCTGTGTGTATTGATGTATTCACTGGAGGTGCTGTGGGAAATCCTTCTTTTATGACCACAGCCAGCTGAGAGAGAGGGAGAAGGAGGAAGAGAATGAGAGAGGAGGAAGCTGGGGAAGGAAGGCAGGGGAAAGGAGGGGAGGGGAGGGGAAGAGAGGAAGGAAGGAGAGGGGAAGGGAGGAACGAAGGGGAGAGGAGGGGAGGGGAAGGGAGGGGAGGGGAGGGGAGGGGAGGGGAGGGGAGGGGAGGGGAGGGGAGGACCGGTGTCCTTGGAAGAAGGAAGATTTATCTAAGAAAGGATTTATTTGTTCTTGATGTCACTTCAAGAGCTTTGTAACCAATGTGTTGAATTTTCACAATGTTGGTGCTGTGATGCTACGACCCTTTTTTTAGACATAAAGGTACAGAGGTTTGTAAGTACCAACAACACAATTTGCATCCAGATCTCATACATTCTCTACACCAATGATTCTCCAGGATGCAGGGCCGACTTTTTTATTTTCAGGAACTTCTTATGGACAAACACTTGGGCTGTGGAGAAATGCTAGACTCTCGATGTTGGTGAAACATCGATGTTACCCTGCAGAAACAATCCTTATTAATGTTGCTTTCATTACAGCAATTCAGGCTGCTCCATCCATTCCTAAACTCTTGAATAAAAGATGCTCCACGCATTTATTTCTGAGGACGGACGCAGTATACTGTCATCAAACTAGTTTTTGGTGGTTTTTGGTATTTTCTGCTGAGCAGTCTGTTCCTGAACAGAACAAATCAATAGCCTGGACTTATTTCCACCTTATGAGATGAATTTTTAAATACCCTTAGGTATTTCTCTGCTCCTATCATTTTCAAAGACGTTGGTTTTATCCACTCAACCATCCATTGCCATTAAAAATAACTAAGTAAACCCGGGGTTATAGATCCACCCTCTCCAGTCTGTGCTGCAACCAACCCTGCTTTGGGGTCCCCCAAAGAACCCTCACTGCATGGATTTTTCTCTCCCTCTCCCTCTCGAGTATTTGCAGCCAGCGAGGGCCCAACGAGGGCTGACCCAGGGACTAAAGTCCAAGGACTTGAAATGGCTTTAACAACGACCTGGAGCTCTTGAATAGACATTATCAATGTGAGAGACCGGGCTGCAGACCATCAGCTTCATCCCAGCTTCTCTTCCCTGGGATGCCTTGCATACCTCAGGGGTTAGTAACAGGTTACTGGAATCAAGTAACACTTCATTCAGGCACCCAGTGAATACATCTTGAGGAGACATGGGACCGGAAAATTCTATGGACAGACTCCATAGAGCAGGAGGTCTTAAGCCTTTCCCTACTGTTCAAACACCCCAGAAAAGTGTGACATTGGGTAAACAAAGCCCTGACTGGGCCAGAAGACAATACTATCTTCCCAACAGCAGGCTACAAAATCAGTGGGGCTGAAGTGGTTCACGCCTGTCATCCTAGCTATTCAGGAGCCTGAGATCTGAGGATCATGGTTCAAAGCCAGCCGGGCAGGAAAGTCTGTAAGACCCTTATTCCCAATTAAACATCAAAATGCCTAACATGGAGCCGCGGCTGAAGTGGTAGAATGCTAGCCTGGAGCGCAAAAGCCAAGTAAGAGCACAAGACCCTGAGTTCAAATCTCAGTACACGTGTACGCACACACATGTGCATGCACACACACACAGAAAAGAAAAAGAAAAAATATGTATCAGTGGGTGGGATTACCCAGAAGAGGTCATATAACAGGCAGGGAAACTCTTTGTCAAGTTATACAATCTCACACACGTAAAAAGAACTATATTAATCCATAGCACCTCAAACCTACGGTCTCCTGGATACTTCGTAATCAAAAGCTTTTACCCTTGAATAAAAGTGAGTTGATTTTAGAGAGAAACAGCGCGTGACTAAAGGTACAGGTTATGGCCAAATGGTGGTTCAGGAACAATCGGACAGAGATGTGGAGAGGGAGGAGAGAGGGAGGGGAGGGCGTGGAGGTGGAGATGGAGACTTGCTAATTCAAAGGGAGGGATTCCCCAAGCCAGGCCGGAGGAGCCTCGGTGATGTGCAAACCAACATTCCCGTGCAGAAGCCTTTGTTCCACAGGAACAACCACACAGACCCCGTTCCCCCTGCCCACATTGTTTCTCCTTTAATAAAATGAAGACTGGAGTTGCTGGGTGCCAGGGTGAACGCATCAAACTTCCCAGCCTTGGATGCGAGGTTTCCAGTGCCCGTGGGTACTAAACACCTCCCCACCCCACATACACACACACACCCCGGCACCGCAGATACACAGGGCCCAAATGGGGGTTTGCTTCCCTCCCCCCTTTTTCATCCTGGAAGCATAACACTTTACAGAAAGAGAAACACTTCAAAGGCAGACCCTTTCTTACGCGCTCTCAGGCCTCTATTCAAGATCCACATTCATCTCCCTTATCCAATTACAGGATCAAAGCAGCAGTGCTTGGCCTACTTTAGGAGTTTAAAGAGATCCAGGGAATGACTGGGACCATTCAACACATCCTTCTTTCCACCCCGCATCTTCCTTGCAGGAGAGCTGGAATCTGCGCCACACACACACACACACACACACACACACACACACACACCCTCCCCCGGCTCACACTTACCTGGTCTCTGCTGCAAAAAGTCAGGGCAGAGCGTTAGCAGGCTCTAATCATTCAAGGGGATCGGGTAGGTCTCTGTAAAATCCCCTCTAATCTCTCTCCGTGTGTCCAGGATACTTTGGCTCTCCTCTCCCCTACCACAGACCTTTCCAGAATCCACTCCCAAATTGGATTATTATCATTATTATTATCATTATCATTATTATCATCTTTGAGTAGTAGAATGAAGGAGATGCCATGTAAAAAAGCCATTTATGAACACAGTCTACGCTGGCCAGTGCCACCCCTTCACACGCTCATTGCTCTTAATCTTGAAGGATAGACACTGGGTTCTTGTCTGCACTCCCCCCTCTTCTCCTCTCCGTCCATCCGCCCCTTGCCCCTTGACCCCACCCACCCCTCTCGCGTACCCGCTTCCTAGTGTTTTATTTGGCTGAACTTTGTGCTTTTCTCGAGAATTACGGTATTTGAGTTCTCCCTCGAATCTACCATATTCCAGTTAATACATCTGTAAACATTTGCATGCCCCCCAATGTATTTATTTATAAATTTATAAGCCAGATCCAGCTTCCCCATATAAAGGACAATGTGCATCCTTTGTCTCTCTGGACCTAACTTACTTGACATAATTTTTTCCAGGTCTTTCCATTTCTTTGCAAACAGTACAACATCATTCTTTCTAACAAATGAGTAAAATTCCATTGTGTGTGTGTGTGTGTGTCACATTTTCTTAATCTATACGTCCATTGAGGGGCATCTGGGCTGATTTCCTACCTTGGCTCTGGTGAATGGTGCTGCAATAAACATGGTTGTACTGGTGGCTTTACTGTATCCTGGTTTATAATCTTGGGTAAATGTCATAATTTTTTTTTATTTTTCCTGACTTCAGGTTAAAATAAAAACTGTAATGAAACAAAACAAACCTAAGTGCTCCCCTCCTTGGTCCCCTTAAACCTACCAGTCCTAGTACGTCTGTCCATTTGAATGCTACAAGATTTCCTAAAATAGGACCCATCCTGTCCTCACATTCCCTTACTAGGATTTGAGTCTTTAGTTTAAAAAAAAAAAAAAGAAAATGCAATGTCCTCCAAAACACTTAAGTAAACAGATTGCCTATTGGTGGATAGATTTTTCTCTATGAAAATCAGTCTGAGGGCAGCCACCACACTGGGGTGTAAAAGATGACCTTTCCAGCTGCTGCCATTTGTATCCATGGGAAAATACGAGTTTTGTCTCTCTCCGGGGGTTAATATTGTGATGTCTTGAAGACTACAAGGGCTGCGTTTCTAGAAGGTTTCGCTGGGGAGAAGCAATGCTTTGTGGCTCATGACAAGATCATGGCAGAATATTTTGTGTGTGCTGTGATTTGTATCACCCCATTTGTGCATGGGCCATAAAAGTGCACTTTTTATCAGGAACATTTGGAATGTATAACAGCACGGAAGACATATGGCCACTAAATAATTCACAGTTATCTATCTTCTCAGCAGATTCCTTATACACCTACCACATTTTAATGCCTGGTTTGCTCAGAAACAATATTTCTTTACGACCCTTCCAATATAAAAATGTTTACTGACTGGCAGGGATGTATGGATGCCAAGGGATTCGACTGAAGGCCAGGAAAAGTGTTCTGCTTTTACCTCCTCCTTTACTTCCTTTTCCCCCACTCAGCTCCTCCTCCCCTTGACATCCAGCCTGTCCAGAAACAGAGGGTGGAAGTCATTGACTGACCCTTCCTTTCTTCTCTTCACAGTTCCATAACCATCTACAGCCCCAAGGAGAACCCAAACGCCTTTGACACCGCGGCATTCTTCCAGTCCGTGGGGAGTTTCCTGGGGATCTTTGCTGGCTCTTTTGCCATGGGCTCAGCCTACGCGGTCGTCACGGCACTGATATCCTTTGTCTACATCCCTGGATGCTGTCGGGAGCAGCCGGTGGCCATCGGATGCTTCTGATGACAAACGACCTCTAGCAAATGGTGAGGTCGATTTGAACTTGAGGTAACAGTAGTGGGGTTACCTGCTTCCAGGTGGGCCCTGGCAGTGTTGGTTGGTATTAGCGGCAGAAGTCAGGTTCTTATCCAAGATCAATTCCAGCACCATGGATGGTGTCTGGTCTCCAGGAGATTGTCCCATAGGAACATGAAGATGAAGTATCTGAAGACCCAGAGTCGAGAACGGGGCAGGACTGGCTGAGGATGCTGAACTAGTCTTCTCGGTTGTGTGTTATAACTGTGTTGATGGCCAGCTCACCAGATAGGCCAACCCAGTGGTCACCGTGGGTTTTAAAAAGCATCGAGAGCCACTGTGCAATGTTGCACAGGACACACGTTTCCCTGACGTGGATTCCTTCTTCTTGCTGGGACTTTGGAGAGTAGCCAGGAGCTGAGCCAAGGGAAGAAGTTGATCTTCACCTGCAGAAGCTGACTGGGACCAGCACAAGTCAGTATAGAGGAGGAAACAAGAAGGCCAGGGCCAAGTGGGAGGGACAAGTAGAGAACACAGAGCCAGGGCGCTGGTGGCTCACGCCTGTCATCCTAGCTACTCAAGAGGCTGAGATCTGAGGATCACGGTTCAAAGCCAGCCTGGGCAGGAAAAATCTGTGAGACTCTCATTGCTCCATTGAAGCTGAGAGCCGAGACAGGGCTGGAGTGGTAGAATGCCAGCCAGGAGCAAATAAAGCCAAGCCCTGTTCAAGCCCCAGTACTGGCACTAAATGATCTGAGACACTAAAGACCGAGGGCCAAAGTCCTAGAGGAGGCAGGAGGAAGGCATGTGCCCAGGGGGGTAGACGCTGGGGACTTGTTCCATGAGAGTAGATGCAGAGATCTGGGCAGTGGGGAGCAGCTGATGGGCTCAGGGCCTACAAAGAGTCAGGATGAGTAAAACGTGGGCCCTGCCTTCGGTGGGGACGATGTCAGGAAGGCAGTTCTGAGTGAAGTGCTGGAGTAGAGAGGCGAGTGCCCCGGCCACATACAAGACTCGGGAGATAAAAGCACAGAGGCGCAGGGCAAAGCTCTGTTGTAACTGAAACACACACTGCTCAAGGATCATTTGGGGTTTGTTTTTTTTTTGATGGTCTTAGGGTTTGAACTCAGGGCCCGGACGCTGTCCCTCAGCGCTTCAGCTCAAGGCTAGCGCTCTACCATGGAGCCACAGCGCCACTTCCGGTTTTCTGAGTGGTTTATTGGAGATAAGAGTCTCACGGTCTCTCCTGCCCGGGCTGGCTTTGAACCCATGATCCTCAGATCTCAGCCTCCTGAGTAGCTAGGATGACAGGCGGGTGCCACTGGTGCCCGGCCTCCAGGGTCATTCTGGCCAGGATGAACCACCTTTGTACACAGAATTAGCAGCCTTCTCTGCCATCTCCACGATAAGACGCCCTGGGCAGCTCCCACTGCTGCACGTGAGTGCCTCCCCTAGCCCATCTCCTTGGCTAAGGGGGGAGGGGGGACCCATGGCCTGGGCCCCGCACACCGGGCACATGGGCAGCGCCCTCTTCCATTCAGAAGTCACACCCTCCTTGGCAGTTTGCCCCGGGGCGTGTGCAAAGCTGTGGAGGGGCGTGGCCCAGGGCAGGGCCGGGCGTCCACCCTGCTGCCTTAGACTCTCCGTAGACCCCTTTGTATCAAAGCGGGGCAGGGCTGTGACTCCCACGCCGTGGTTCCGTCAGCCCCCTGTAGAGCGTCTTCAGGGAGGGGCGCCTCAGGTCTGAACACCATCACCAGACCAGGGGTTCCCAGCCAACGGGGGCTACCGCTGACAGACGGCTGTCGTTTTCCTTAACCTGTCCCGTCACTTGACCAAATTCACCAAGCTGTGCGAGTTCCCGATGCTGGAGACAGGGCTGTTTTTCCTTCTGTCCTGGAGTGCCTTCCTGTCCGCAGAGGCCGCCGGCCTAACAGGTCAGTCCTGCCTGTGGCTCGGGAGCTGGGCGTGTGGATGTGGGTGTGTGTCTGTCTGTCTGTCCTGGACACCCAGTGATATGGAGTCTCTCTTAAATAGTGAGTGGGAATCGTTTATATAAAATCAGCCTCGCGTGGGCCTCCTGGGGGAGGTATTATAATAATAATAATAATAAATGTAATCATCATAGTTATGTATAATTAATGCATTATATACAATAAATGTGTATAACATATATAAAAATAATATCATTAACATATTATATAATAAATATAATTGTAATAGATAATTTTAATATGTTGTGTAATGAATATAATTAATATATAATATGTGGATGCCATTCATAGATAACTGATATTGTGTAATGACTATAATTAATATGTACTGTATTAATGTCATTCATGTATAATTCATTGTAAGCAGTAGCCTCTCCTGGGCACGCCCATCTCCTCACACACTGCTGTTTACAATCTTCACACGTGTGGCTTGCCACGTGTGAGAAGAGCAAGTCCAGCCAGGTGGTGTGTAGTTGGGTGCTGTCTCCCGGGTCTCTCCTCTGAGGGGGAGCAAGCAGTCGAGAGGAAGAAAGTCCTGCCGGCTGTCTGGATTCCCAGGTTGGCTGGGGAACGGTCAGCATTGGCCCTGGGATTGCTGCCATGCTCGGTCGATTCTTCCTCTCCACGGAGGAGTCACTGGAGCTGAGCCGTGCGGAGGCTGCTGCCCTCCGGCAGCCTGCCTCCCTGCCTCTCCTGGGTTCCAGGGCCCTTTCCTCTCGCCCGGTGCTAACTGATACAGTTGAACGGCGACCATCTCTGCTGGGGATGAGCTGTGTCTCCCTGGGTCTCTGTGTGTCGGTTGGCGATGCTTTGAGTCTAGGTTAACAAATAGTAATGAAAATGGGCACGTGGCTAGGCGCCGGTGGCTCACACCTGTCATCCTAGCTACTCAGGAGGATGAGATCTGAGGATCATGAAGCCAGCACAAGCAGGAAAGTCCATGAGATATTCTCTCTCTCTCTCTCTCTCTCTCTCTGGCAGTCATGGGGCTTGAACTCTGGGCCTGGGCACTCTCCCTCAGCTCTTCAGCTCAAGGCCAGCGCTCTACCACTTGAGCCGCAGCGCCACTTCCGGTTTTCTGGTGGTTCATTGGAGATCAGAGTCTCATGGACTTTCCTGCCCAGGCTGGCTTTGAACCCAGATCCTCAGATCTCAGCCTCCTGAATAGCTATGATGACAGTCTTGAGCCACTGGTGCCCAACCAGTCTGGGAGACCCTTACCTCTAATAAACTACTCAGAAAAAGCCAGAAGTGGCTCAAGGGGTAGAGCACCAGCCTTGAGCACAAAGAGGCTCAGGGACAGTGCCTAGGCCCAAAGTTCAAGCCCCAGGATCAGAAAAAAAAAAATGGACATGGATTGAAGGTGCACTGTGACCAAGTGCTGGTAGAATACCTTTCAGAGACCATCTCATTCATTTAGAGAAAGACTCAGCCGGCAGGGAGCCGTGGCACACAGATTTAAAGCAAGACGCTGGGGGGTGGTAGACCTGCATGCTGGGGCGAGATTGCACCCGGAGGGCACTGGACAGCTGTGCCCTGCGTAGTAGGAGGGGTTTCCAGAAGCCTGCCCTGGCCCCTTGCTCCTAGACTGGATATTGGCTTTCCTAGGACTGCCATGCACATCATTTCCGTAAGCAAAGCTAATCGGGCCCACCAATTGCTTATGTACTTCTGAGTACTTATCACAGTGCTACTGATTACTTCTGAGTACTTCTGATTACTTCTGAGTACTTATCACAGTGCCACAGACCCCCGCTCACCCCAACTACTTCACACGAAGTCTGTTCTGTTAGCACGTCACCATGTTGTGAAAAGGGGAAGTTGCAATCGTTACAGAAATGGAAGAAAGGGGCTGGGAAGGTGGCTCAGCGGTAGAGCGCTTGCCTTGCATGCATGAGGTCCTGGGTTCAATTCCTCAGCACCACATAAGCAGAAAGAAAAAAGCCGGAAGTGGTGCTGTGGCTCAAGTGGTAGAGCGCTAGCCTTGAGCTGAAGAGCTGAGGGACAGCGCCCAGGCCCAGAGTTCAGGCCCCATGACTGGCAAAAAAAAAAAAGAAATGAAAGGAAACAATAATGGTGTTCTTAAAGGAAACAACGAAGGTAAAACTCTGATTTCCTCCGCTGCCTAGCCTGGCGCCCCGTTCAATACTTAATCTACTGCTGTAAAATGATCCTCGTGATGTTTATGCTGTGAATCAGCTGTTGGTCTTCCAGAAGGTAGAGCAGTATTCAACTTAACTTTTTTTTTTTTTTTAGTCTTCTGGTGAGGTTGAAATCAAGATACACGCGCACAGTTGCCAAAAAAAAAACACCTTCATTTCTATGTGTGAAAAATGGTCTATTTCCAGATCTATTTGAACAAGATCTTGTTCTACCAACACTTGAAAGGTTGCAGTATGCAGGAAAATATGTAACCTGCTAGTGTATCTTTACCTTGGTCTCTTATGATCCTTTTTAACTTGATTTTTATTGTTATTATTATTGGTGTTGTTGTTGTTATTATGCTTGTGTCTCAAGCCTAGGGCTTGAAATCATAGTCTGAGTACTGTTTCTGAGCTTGCTTGCTTTTCTTTCTTTCTTTCTTTCTTTTTTTTTTTTTTTGCTTAAGGCTAGCTCTCTACCACTTGAACCACAGCTCCAGTTCTAGCTTTTTGGTCATTCATTGGAGATAATAGTCTCATAGGCTTTCCTGACTAAGCTGGCTTTGAACCACCATCCTCAGATCTCAGCCTCCTGAGTAGCTAGGATGACAGGCTCTAGGTATCAGTGCCTAGCTTATCTGATATCTTAAGTGGATTTTGTGCAAAGTAAGGAGCCATTACTCAGGGTGATGGCTACACACACACACACACACACACACACACACACACACACATACACACAACCTTCCTAGCAGAAAGATCCAAGTGCTCCTGATAGATTCACCCAACCACAGACTTTCTCCTGAGCACAAGTCCAGATTTGGGCCCTCTGCCTAATAGGCATGTGATAGAAACCGAAGTCTAGGTATTGTCATTGTTTATTGCCAAAGATGGAGCTTGCTGGGTCTAAATTGCTCTGTGTTTGTTTATTATTTCATCCTTGCCTGTTTCCAGATTGGACTGGTGACAATGCCCGATACAAGCCACGCATATCATTGGGAGTTCTTAGTGGAAGATAAACGCTCAAGTGCTCTGGTATCAAGTGTTTCTGCAAAATTAGGCAGCTGTTTGTTGCAATAATTTGGCAAATAAATACAGCTCTGAGCTTTCTTCCTGGTAGCCAGAGTCGAAAGGGACACACAAGTTAGATAGCACAATTATATGAGCATGAAAGGAAGTCACTTTTACTCACAACAATGAGCAAACGGGAGGGGGGGGGGGAGTAAATTAAAATTTAGGAGTAATTATCACAGACATCCTTATCTAAGGGGCTTTGGGCACCATGCTGGGAAATGGGGTGTTTTAATTGTTCAAATCATCCAACGATCATTTTAAAGAAGATATAGCAACCCATGGTCATTTCTCAGATCCCACTTTCCTGAAGTCTGAGGGTATGGCATCAAACACAATTCCCTGAACTCCGCTCAGGGCAGTGATCAACGTCTTTGAGCTCTGGTTCAATGACACAAGGCTAATGTCTACAACACGTCTTTTCAACTTGCCTAAAAACGAGTTGTTCGTATTGCAGATAATCTCACACCAGCAATAAGGTGAACGAGAATGGAAGGAGCCCTTTGTGGATGAGTATGTCTTGAGATCATTCACCATCTTGGGGCCTTGCTTACATGCACACCCTCAGAGTACATCTTGTAGGTCTACACACAATGGCTTCTCAGCGGGATCCCCCCCACCCCAAAGCCCTGACATCTCCCAGTGGGTCATTCATTCTGCACTTCTGAAGCCAAGCACTCGGGCTGAAGGGGTAGAATTAGGATCACTGGACAGAAACGCGAAGAACTGCCAAGTTCTCCAGGCTTTGCCAGTACCAACAGGAGAGCTGAAGCAATTAGAAACTCGGTAAATATCTTCCCAGCAAGGGGAACTCAGCCCAACAAAAGAAAAACTTTCCAAAGCCGAGTAACAGGCCAAGTCCCAACATTCTCACGCCACGGGACATCTTATCCATGAAGATGTTCCCACCTTCCCTGGCCCCAAGGAACAAGGACACAGGAAGGCAGGTCACCGGGGCTCTCTCTCTGCGGTGTGGAAACTTCCGGGCAGCAGGGAAGATGGGAAGGCGGGCTGCCTTCGTGCCCACATACTAGACTGCCTTCCAACACATCCCCTTTCCGTCTGCTCACCACCGCCAGAATAGATCTTTATTGCTTACCTCAGAGGTCTCAGGGAACGCGTAATCCAAAAGCTAATTTCAAAGGGAAAAAAAAAAAAACTAGAAAGAAAACTAGCTAGATAGGTGACAGACAGACAGACAGACAGGTGGGAGACGGCGCAGCGTGGAACGTATCCTGCCAGGTGCCAACTAGGAGACAAAAGAGAATCCGGCTTTGAAGACAGCCCCCCGGCCCCCCACACCCCGAGTCGATTGAACCTCTTCTTCCACTCCTTACAGATACTTCCGTGGGTGGGAAGGGGGTGCCGGGCATCCCCAAAGCCCCCCCCCACTTCCCGCCGTTACTAATCTGACGATGATCATTTGATTTGTTTTGATCATCTCTTCCCTTTGCCAGCCACGTCCATTTGGGTCTCTTGGAAATCACACGTGCAGTAGACACAGGGAAGACCCTGGTTTTGTGGACGCAGGTGGTTTTGAGACGAGTGAAGGAAGGCCAGCTTCTCCTGCCTTCTTCCTGGGGAAGTCTGACTTCCATAGCAGAGCTGCTACGCTGGAAATCTTCCTCGAGCCCGCCGCCCAGGGGCAGGGGTCTGGCTTCCGGCTCTTCCGCTGACTCGATGCCGAGTAAACCTTTCTGTTAATGAGTAGCTCGTTTTCTTCCCTCCCAAGATGAAAAAGATTGAATTGCTTTCCAGTGCAAAGACCTTGTACACACACTACGATGTGGCTTTCGAGGAATTAACACAACCCAGAGCTGCTTCTCCGTGAGAGTCCTGTGTCCGTCCTTCCTACTCCCCGATCAGCTAGAGATTTTCCCAATATTTTCCGAAAGTCATTAGGTGCCCGAGCCATTACATTACCCGGAATATTGAGACTAACCCGCCAGCCTGACGGATCACATAATCTCTAATAAAAGTCGATCTCTGTCACAGAAGCCGCTTTTCAGGTTTATAGAGATAACCAGAAAGCACACACAGAGCTGGGCAGGCCGTTTGAAAATGCACCTGTTTTAATCATCTGCGACATTGGAGGGGGGTGGAGGGGCGGTCAGGGTTTTTTTAGGCTCTGGCCAGAAGCAAACTTTGAGGACTGGCATCAGACCCCCAGAGAGTACGATGATTCCTGACGGCCACGTCCACGGCTTCCAGCCAGGGCTGGAAGCAAGGCAAGCTTCCATTTTTAGATTCCTGGGGCCTGTCTTACCCTGGGTAGAAGCCAAGGGAGGAGCGGGCGCCCGCCGGCCCACATGTGTTTCTCATCCGAAATGTGAAACAAACCTAACTAACCCCCCCCTCCACTCAGCTTTGGATGATTTCCATCGAAGAAAATAAACACGCCCAAATACAAAGGCAACCACAAGTCCTGATGGCCACGGGGGGGGGGGGGGGGGGATACAAACAGGAAAGACCCCCCGCCCCAGGCCGGGTCATTCTCTAGGAACGCCCAAAAAATGATCCTGTGGCCCAATCAGGTTCTCCAGAGGCTCTGCGCACAGCAGGGCCTCGTTACCCGGCTGATGGAGCGGCTGGCTGTTGGGAGCTCAGGTGAACTCAGCCGCCAGGTCAGTTGGTGGAAGGCTTCAGTGGCGTGAGGAGCTAGGAATGGAGAGCTGGTCCCTTTCTGTTCACAACGCGCCAGGAGACAAGCTTTTCCACAGGCAGCAATGTCACCCCGACACCTTGAGACTCCGCCTGGCCCCCTGGAAGTAAGTTGGCATGTTATTTCTTACCTCCCTCGCCGCCCAGATCCACCCGACAAAATAGCCCGGAAGCCTCTTCAGAAGGCTTTTTGCTCAGGGGTGAATGTGTTCTATGCATTTGAGTTTGCCACCAAAGCAGGGCGGGAGAGGAGGGGCGGGGGAGATAATATTTCTAGAGCTCAGTAAATATGACACATGGCCAGGAGTGAACTTGGTTTGAAATGCTTCTCGAAGCAAACCTGGCCAGTCTTCGTCTCTAAGTACATACTGTTATCCGCCCTCTCCTGGCTTCACTGCCTTTGATTTCCTCTTGAGGGGACTGCGTACATCCAACTTAGCCACCAATTCAGCAGCAAGAGGGGTGCAGTGAGCGCCCGCCGACCCTCCCGATAGGCATTCACGCTGCAGAAGTAGGCACCCACTTTCTTTTGTTGTTGTTGTTATTGGTCATAGGGCCTGAACTCTGGGCCTGGGCGCTGTCCCTCAGCTCTTCAGCTCAAGGCGGGTGCTCTACCACTTGAGCCACAGCGCCACTTCCAGTTTTCTCAGTGGCTCCTTGGAGATAAGAGTCTCACGGAGTTTCCTGCCTGGGCTGGCTTTGAACTGAGATCCTCAGATCTCAGCCTCCTGAGTAGCTAGGATGACAGGCGTGGCACCCCACCTTCTTGGGAGGAGGAGGTAGCAGGGACACTGCGCTGGGGTAAACATGCAGGGGGGAGGAGGGAGGCTGGGGTGGGGCGGGAGGCCTGTGGTCCCCGGAGGCTGATTAGCTCCCACCTGTGCCTTCTTGAACCAAACCATTCCTAACATCGCGCTACACAAACAAACAGTGCTTGGAACGAAAGGTGGTGGACAGATCTACCCCCGTGTCCTTCCCCGTAAATGTGTGCAGCCTTGATTTTCCTTGAGCGTCTGCGCGTGGTGTCAGGAAGCAGCAGAGCGGGGGGGGGGGGGGGGGGAATCCTTTCTTAAGAGCCTGTAGAAAATCGTGGGGAGGCGGATACAAATTTACCAGTGTGGGGGAAAAGATCCTATCCGGGTCCCTCCGCCAACTAGATCGATAACTCGTTTACTGGAAGGGAAGACAAATGAATATGCACAGAGGGTAGAAAGCGGGGGGGACACAACAATTCATTCCGGGC
Organism: Dipodomys spectabilis; assembly: GCF_019054845.1. NCBI lineage: Eukaryota > Metazoa > Chordata > Mammalia > Rodentia > Heteromyidae > Dipodomys > Dipodomys spectabilis. Next base: position 3,657 of record NW_024871347.1, on the reverse strand, counting down.
CCCTCGGGAGCGGGCAGGTGCGGTACACAGACACCCAGCTGCTATGGGGTTGCTAATTGGACATTCAGGTGCGATGTACACACACACACACTCACACTCACACACACTCAGGTGATAATACAAAGGTGTCTGCGGGTACTAAGGAAATGGAAGCGCCAGGGAGGGGAAGCCTGATGGGCTCCAAACTTGGGGTGACGTGCCAGGGATCTGTGTTAACCTGAAGAAGGGGTGGTTTTGCTCTTTCTCTACGCCTCAGGTTGATTTGTGCACGTCCTCACTATTACGGGGGTAAGGGTGAGGGAATTGCTGTTGTTAGATGGAAATCTCTCAGCTTTGCAATGTAGGCACGAATGCACCTGGACACGGCGCTGGAGAAATCAGAAATAGGCGTGTCCGTTCAACAGGGCCCGCTGGCGGCTCACACCCATTACCCCAGCTAGCAGGAGGCTGAGATCTGAGGATCACGGTTCAAAGCCAGCCCGGACAGGAAAGTCCATGTGAGAGTCTTCTCTCTAACCACCAAAAAGCCAGAAGTGAAGCTGTGGCTCACGTGGTAGAAGAGCATCAGGCTTGAGTGTAGAAGCTCAGGGATGGGCCCCAGGTCTGGCAAGCAAGTACCAGTAACAAATGTAGGTTGGTGCTGCTGTCTGTATCGATGTTTCTGTGTTCTACAGACGCATGATTAACCTGCCAGCTGCGCAGTTGTCAAATGTGAACTAGACGCTCACTGCCCTCCTTCCAAGTGTGGGTCCTTTCCTATCCTCGAAGGAGTTTTCTGTTCCTTCTCTGACTTCCCAGTTACAGGTTCATCTCTGGTGGTGATTGGAAGCCTGTCAGCAATGTCTCTTTTCAAGAATAAATAAAAATGTGGCATGGAAAAAAAAAGAACCCATCAACCTTAAAACCCCTCAGAGTACAGTCGGAGAGCAAGATACATTTTTTTTCCCCTTTCTCTTTCTGTGCTCTGATGATATAATCAATATTTCCTGTCTAAAAATGCAATATTCTCCGGTCTTGGAAACCCTTCAAGTCTACATTTAATGTCAAAGAGAATCATGTTCCTCGTGACAGACGCTTATTTTTCTGCTGCGTGATCTGAAGGCTTCATCAACTTTTAATGAGAAAAGAACTGTGGAATAATGTTATCAGTGGCAGACACCGCAGGTGTCAATAGTCCTGAGCTGAGAACATTTAAATAGAAGAGGAAAATGTGTCCTTGCCACTAACCAACTCACATAAACACCTATTTGTAGATGAAGATCAAAAGCTAATCTCCCTATCTTCTCTTCTGAAAGCCAAATACGCATTTGTGGAAATAAAGATTAATTCCTTTGGGCTCCTGGAGTCTGAGCACCTTAAGTCTTTTCTAGATACTGCCACGGGCTCAGGACAATACAGAGTAGCAGTGAGAGGTATATACCACGTCCACAGAGAGAAACTTTAATGTCAAAACACGCATGTCCTCATTCCTCAAAAGTCTAACTGTGTGTCTATCTTAAATGTTTCTCTGGTGATGCTTGTTTTTGTAATAGATATTCTATGAAGAACGGAATAAATGCCTTCAAAGGTTTTTTTCCTCCTTAGAATTCCTGAAGATATAAGTGGAAAATTCCCCCCCTCCCAAAAAAAACCCTCTCTAGAAATGCTTACTGGATATTTAGTTCTTGGCAAAATTTCCTGCTTATTTCATTGAAAAATTAGAAGTGTGTTATTTAGAAGAAATAAGTAATGGTAAGGTCCGCCTGCTGGTGTTATATAAATATGTCTTAGCAATAAGTTATCCAACTCTTGGGGGAAAAAATGACCAGCAGGTAAATAAACACGCGCGTTTACGTAGCCAAAAGATAGGCTCGGGTCTCCGGGTGTCTCTTGTTACTATGAACGGCAGGTTCCTTTGAAATGCCCGTATTCCGTTCACATAACCGTCTCTCTCGAGGATCATCAGCACTTAATTGAGGAGTGTTTTTCCACGGGAAGATTCTGCTACTTCAAATTCAGCTCAAGTGTTGGGGAGGGCCTCCAGCCTGCCAAAGAGGATCTCTCCCTCCCTCCCCCTCTCCCCCCCCTTTCTCTTTCCCCTTCTCTCCCCCCTCTCCCTCCCCTCCCTCCCTTGCTCCCTCCCCTTTCCTCCTCTCCCCCTCTCTCCCCCTTCCCTTCTCTCCATCTCTCCCTCTCCTTCCCTCTCCCCCCCCCTTCCCCCTATCTCCCCCTTCTCTCCCCTCCTCTCTCCCTCCCCCTCCCTCCCTTCCCCTCTCTCCCCCTCACCCCTCTTTCCTCTCTTTCTCCCTCCCTCTCCCTCCCTCTCCCTCCCTCTCCCTCCCTCCCTCCCCTCCCCTCCCTCTCCCTCCCTCTCCCTCCCTCTCCCTCCCTCTCCCTCCCTCTCCCTCCCTCTCTCCCTCCCTCTCTCCCTCCCTTTCCCTCTCTCTCTCTCCCTCCCTCTCCCTCCCCTCTCCCTCCCTCTCCCTCCCTCTCCCTCCCTCTCCCTCCCTCTCCCTCCCTCTCCCCTCCCTCTCCCTCTCCCTCCCTCTCCCTCCCTCTCCCTCCCTTTCCCTCTCTCTCTCCCTTCCTCTCTCTCCCTCCCTCTCCCTCCCTCTCCCTCTCTCCCCTCCCTCCCTCCCTCCCTCCCTCCCTCGCTGGGAAAGCAGGCGTGTTGCCAGGAGGAACAAAACCCTCATCCATGTCTTAGGTCTGTGACTCAGGGTCTTCATAGTAAATTAGGGCAGCCCAAGAACCTTCTGGGGCTCCCTAAGTGCACCCTGAAGGCAAAGGTCCGCACTGACACCGCCCTGTTGTACCACACATGGCCAGGGAGGGGCGCCGGTCACCAGAGGCCCAGCGCGGGCCACGCAGCCTTTGGTTCATTGGTGGCCCAGAGCCACTGTCCCAACTCGTGTGTCCCCCCCCCGGAAGAATCCACCCTCAGTTTCCTCTTTGGGGTGCTTTGATGATCGGCTGAGGCTTCCTGGCGCGGCCATCGTTAAGCGCTGGCCCTGGATGGACCCGGAGCCCGCGCTGCGGTGGGGAGAGCAAGCCGGCTGTTGACGCTGCTTCTCTGCCTTGCAGGGATCGTGGCGGTGCTCTTCTGCGGAGTCACGCAGGCGCATTACACCTACAACAACCTGTCGCCCAATTCCAAAGTGAGGACCAAGCAGGTGAGAGAGAGAGAGGAAAGCCACGCCGGGCTTTGCCTTTCCGTCGGTGTAATGGCTATGCGGTGATTCTGGTGGGAAAGAAAAGCTTGAGCCTTCATGATGCGTTGGAGACTTAGAGATTGGTTTTTTTTTTGTTTCTTTTGCCCTTCGGGAGAACCATGAACAATTCTCTTGGTAAGCAAGAATCGGGTTTTAACAGTTCCCCTCTCCTGAGAGATGGGGACCGTAAACTGTCAGCCTGGAAGATGCAAGGCCTACAGTCAGTAATGATTTGCCGTCACTCACAGCAAGAGGCGCTGTAAGGCGTGTGGGAGGGGGTCATTAGAGAGAGAGGAAGGAAATGAAGGATTCAGAAGTGGCATTTGGGCTTCCGTCGAGTGTTTTTGCTCCTCAGCAAGCCCAGCTTCTAATTGTCATGGGAACAGGAGTACGCTTCCCTTATTCTGGGAGTGCGAGTGCGTCTGTCTTGGGTGTTTGCGCGTGAATGAGCACACATCCAGCCCAC